>NC_012879.2:36751660-36756402 GCF_000003195.3 Sorghum bicolor
ATGCAAGATTTGGTTCTACATATGTCGGGTGATTAGGAACTCCAGCTGGATTGCTAAGCGATTCGAATCGTCGTTGCTCCCCGATTGGGAGACTCAATTCCTTCGACCCTCATCGTAGTTAAATATGCAACTGAATGATAACATGAGAAAGGGGAAAATGTCTCATGAGGTTCGGATCCCAATTCCCGGACTCATAGCGACATGAAGCTATGGCCATCGATAAATAATACTTTATGATAGGACTAGGGACTCACGGATTCGTTTGTGAGGTGCAACTAGTTAGACTATCCTCGAATTCCTCTGCCCCTGCGAGGAAGGAATTCAGGGTAAAACTTGAAAATAAGGATGCACTACTAGTAAGCTTTTACGCAAAACACTTTGGCTCCTTGCTCAGCCACCCCTTGTCTACCCTAAGCCTGCATCCCTAAATACTCCTCTTTTCCCGTCGGATAAGCCTTGTTGAGTACTCCCGTACTCAGGGTTTCAATACCCCTATTGCAGGTGAAGCTCAGGAGCCGACTTGTTTCGGACCCTGTTGTGTGACCGTCGTCGAGGTTGACGACGAAGAAGAGTGAGCGTGACCCATGGGCAGGGTCTGTAATTTTGTTTTGTCCCTGCTAAAGTTTCAGTTGCTCCGCTGGACCAGGCTTGTAATAACACTCTACTTGTCCACAATATATACTCCAACTTTTATTAAGGGATCCAAGCAAGTTGTTCATAAGAATTAGGGGAACGCGGGATGCCAACATGACGAACTGAAATTCCACACTTAGAAATCCGAAATGCTGGAATTTACAGCAGATTCGAACTTATGCCTATTATTTGACAGGATTAGAAGATGATTCAGACTTGGGCACTTTAACAAAGTTTGTAGCATAAAAACTATACTACAACTTTTATTAAAGGACCTTGTACTGTTTATGCCTGGTTAGTAAGATACAAAGCTCCCAACTAGGATACCCGAAACTGAGCACCTTGAGGACTTAGCCAAATTTCTGGGGTTCCAAAACAGCACTGCATTGAATCTTGTGAGCTCAATTTGACTAGGATAGGTACCAAACTAGCTCTTGACCATTAAATAAAGTTTGTTCTACAGAAGCAAAACTATAACTTTTATTTAAGGTCAATCCCCATAACTGGTACCAAAGTCAAACTTTCACTTTGGTCAAAGTATCAACTTGATAAAGCTCAAACTAGGATTTTAGAGCAAATAAAGCATTTTCTTGGCACAAGCTCAACATGAACCCTTCATGACTTTTGTTGTAGAGTTCATCTAGAGTCATTTGGTCAAGATTACAAGGTTAGGTTGGTAACCTAAGGTTCCGTTCACTTGATAAGGTCCTTCCAACAAGCATGTAACTTATCCTTTCATTTGACCTTTTGAATCCAAACTCCATGAAACTTTTGAGTGATCAACCTAGGTAGAGATGGAGATGATACACATGAAAGAAGCACCATCAGCAACCACAAGCTTTATTATGCAGGATCATCAAGCATTCACTTGTCACAACATCAAAGTATGTTTCATACTATCATATATGAACAAGTGATGCTTATGCTCATGAAATGTAAGTGCCAAAACGCAAAACAAACACCTGGGGTGTTACAGCCCTCCCCCCTTAAAAAGAATCTCGTCCCGAGATTCGGTGCGAAAGACTTTCAAGGGAAGAGAAACAATGTCATGCATTTCCCAACCTCAACGATAACATTCGAACATTAGAGAAGCTATGTTGGACCAAAAGTTTTCTGATACTTACTTTTCATAGTAAACATTGGTCTGAAGATGAAGCATTGTTACTTTGGGAGGAATCCAAGAGAGCACTGTCCTGCGCACTTTGTTCTCAAAGTATGAAGGGTGGTTCAGAGCATAAGCGGAGCTACGTGTGTCATCAGTCTCTTTAATGAAACTAATGCAAGCCATAAGAACCTTGCACCAAGTCACAAGCTTCTAATGGTTGCTCATTATAGAGATTCTAGGCTCATTCACAACATTTGAAATGTAGTCTTCTACCAAAATGATTGGAGTACAACTTTCCAAGCATGCAGTTCTCTTTCTGTGATGACAAAATTGTACTTACCAACCTGGTTAAGAGAACGGTGAATGTGATAGCTGACTTTGTTGGTTCAACACCTTCCATGATCATTTACTTCAAGGGAATCCTTGTATGCAAACAACAAAAGTTATTTGGGTTGAAATAGGTGCAACTTCTTAGGTAACACATAGAAGGTATCCAAGACATGTAGGAATTGGATAACCACTACTGAAGAAGGATGATTGTGTGAGCTAGAGGCCTCCAACAGTTGCAAGTATTCAACCAATTACCACTCAATTCTGCATGAAACTTGATAAAAATTCTGATCCATGAGTCTTCTAACCTCTGACCAAAATTCAGCTCAAACAGGCAACATTTGCATAAGCAGAACGTGTACATACTAAACTTGTTCGGTGCTGCAATGGCAGTGTTCTGGACTGACAAGACATCTCTCAACTCCATGTTTAATTCACTACTGATAAAACATATCCTTCGTGGCTGTCACTCCATCATTACTTTCCTTGAGATTAGCCTTGCTACTAGCAACCATACAATTGCCTCTCAGCCCAATATTTTCCAAAGCTTCACACTTAACCACAACAATTACGGCTGATGCTCAACAATTGGTAACCTCCAAAGCTAGGAGATAAGGATTTATGCCAAAGATGGTTGACTTTAGCTGTATGACCGTGATGCACATAAAGATCAAGACTTAGGAAAACTAGGTCATAAGCACAATGGTGATGATCGATGCTTGTTTAACAGATAACTTGTCCAACATTAAGTGCTGGGTGTCCTTTTGGTTCGATGAGGATGACCTATGTTGTTCATTAAATGATCATTATCATTGCAAGGATAGTGAAATACTGTCACTTGTCTATCATCTCTTGAGGTCTGTTAATTTTTATGTCAGTCACTTGTTCTTTAAAGGTTAACCTCTAGTTGACTTCAGAAGAATGTCCTATGACATCTGGTTGGACATAGGGAAATGTCGATATGATATGGTGAGATTATCAAGGAAAGGTCACAATAAAACATTTCATTGGTATAATTCCATAATGGATCATGACTAGAAACCTCGATACCAGCGCGTGCCGAGCAGCACATCCTTGTGTCGGCCGCCCACAAGAGGCTCTCGGTTTCGTCGCGGCACCGTTAGCTACTACTCATGAGACCATTATTGATCATACACTCAATGAAAAATTTCATGTGGCACAAAAGTTAGTTGTATGAACAAGCATTGTGCAAAGGAGGGATAGCAAAGCAAAGGTAGTCACAAGGTTTGGAGTCAACATGGAAGTGACCTGAAGATCCAAAACACAACACAGGAGAACATATCTTACTTGTCGAAGACAACCGATCATGGATCTTGCTTCAATTTCCACAAAATCATTGTGTTAACCAAGATAGTTACCAGATAAATGATTCACATGAGATCATGACTGATAATATTTAAGATTATGGAGAATTGGAGGTTCAATAAACGAGATTCAAGAGACCAAGCTGATACTTAGATTAGGGCTTCATCAACACAGCAGCAACATGATCTGTTATGAAAAGATTATGAGGCTCATGCAACAACTGATAAGCATTGCACTAGATCAACTGTAGGACAAGGAACCAAGTGGTGTGAGAGGATTCTTGGGGTAAGGTTTTCGCACATAGAAGGAAGACACCCAAGACATAAGCCAGCATGTGAGAACATAGATGAAATTATCTCCAGCAACCAATACTATAATCAAAGGTGGTAGATAGTAAACAGAACATGATGGGAATGTGTTGTTATCCTTTACTGAGTAGGTGCATACTCTTCTCCAGTCGAGAAGATAAATCTCACTTATGTCCAAAAAGGCCAGCCATCTCAAACATGTGCATCATGTTGACGGATGGCACAAATTGACCAAAACATAAGCAAGCCATCGAGATAGATAAAAGGGTAACCCAGTTAATTGGGCAGCAAGCACAAGAGCTGAAGAATGTTCTTGAGAAAGATACTCACTAAGATGATTGCAGTTAGGATACAACATGAATATGGTGTACCCCACTAACTGTGAGCATACCTCCTTCTACATACACGTGTGCATGTGGTTCAAGGCTTTAGGGAATAATGACATTGATGCATAACCAATGTAGTAAGTTGCATGATTAAGAATGATTGGCATCATGATATGAGATTCATGATTTGACAGATAACCATTATGCAACCCAACATCTGGTTCTTAGGACAAGGATCATGATACGAGATTGTACCACAGAGTTGGTAGATATGATCATGTCTTTAGGAACAGGATGATTTTTTTTTTTTAGTAGCAAAGGGTCCAAAAGAATTTGGGCAAAGCTCAAACCAGGACATATCATGGGCAAAAGTTGATATTCAAGAGAACCCAACGAGGTTTGGTTAGGTACAGATGCATAAGCTCATGTGTTCTAAGCAAGAAGGTGTCCTTGAGGGAACTTATGAGATAAGCACAATGATAAGGCTTGATGACAACTCTTGGTCTCACCGAGGACAAGAGGTTAGACAACTTGTGCTGCAACCACACCTAGAAAGCAAGGCAACCACACATAAAAAGAACTACTGTGTAGGTAACTAGAAAGGAAGAACCTAACACCAAGCATAGCTACTCAAGCAACATAGAGCAAGGCATTTTATCTAACTTTACACAAGCACAGTGACATCATATTAATTCACAAGTTACTTATTGTTAG
>NC_012879.2:36757306-36758307 GCF_000003195.3 Sorghum bicolor
AAGAAAAAGAAAAGAAAAAAAACTTCCCTGTGTTCAATATAGGGACTGACTTATGGCATTAGTAGGATAGAGCATGACAGTTTGATATTAGATTAAAAGTTTAGATTTGAACACACCTATATATAGCTATAAGTTGTCAAAACTGATTTTATAAGGAAAAGCTTTGTTTCAAATACACATGTGACATGTTTACTGTTGAACCTGGCTCCGATGCCAGCTGTCACGGAACCGTCCAAATTATAAGAGCACAAGTACAAAAACAATCACCGAAGCGATCAATTTACCATACTTGAGCCCATATAACTCCGGTAGTCCAACAAAATCACGAGGGATTTCAAACCAGCCAACATACAAGCCAAGATCGTAGTGATTCAACATAACAAGTCACACGTTACATACATTTCGCAAGTAGTTCAAATACATCGGAGTTCGATAAGGTTATTACAACTCAGGTTTACAAATAGCGGAAGCAAAGTAATTTGAAACCAATATCACTTTTATTTCAAATACATGCCAGTACCATGGTCCATTCCAACAAAAGCATCATAGATGAGGTAAGTAGAAAGGATCATGCCCATGATCTTACTCCTTCCCTATAGCAGGAGTCATCCAAATCTTGCAGTAGCTATGATACATCACAACCTGCAACAAGTGGGAATAAACCCTGAGTACGAGAATGTACTCAGCTAGACTTACCCGTCATAAACCAGAAATAAATGACACCAAGGAGTATGCAAGGCTGATATATAAGTGGAGCTTGTTGGACAACATTTTGCATAAAAAGCTTAAGTATAAATAGTTAAACCTTTCTTATTTAACATCCATTTAATTCTCATTAACCTATTAACTAGATTAGCACCTGTACTAAGCAATCACTTGATTAATATCAATCAATAATAACCATATCAGGTTTATTAAGGCCGTGATCATCATCATCATCATAGAACCATTAAGTTATTTAGTGAATGCTACGTTTGCCGCTGCTCTGTCAAGGTCGGATG